>NC_055697.1:24427914-24455414 GCF_017639745.1 Melanotaenia boesemani | reverse complement strand
GGGTATGTTACTCTTTACCCACTCAGTATTAGGGAGAATTTCATCCCACATGATAATACATCGAGCAAGAGTCTGAAAGGATAGGGGAGGTGAGAAGAAACTGGTATATCAGATTAAGGAAAGGTGGGAAAAAGAAAAAAAAATATCCTGCCCAAAGAATCCTCACAAATACATATAATGCCATACTAACCCTCAACAGCAGAAACTCTGGTTTAATAAAGTCCAGCAGGAACCAAGTGTCTGGAGGTTTCAGCCAATCAGCTATCGATCTAGTGGACAGAACCAGGATGAGAAAAGGGAGTGTTAATACATTCCTTCAACACCCTCTCCATCTGCAGGCAAGCAGCATCAGAGCCTTAAAGAAATCAGGAACCTCTTGACTAATAGACAGATGGAAACTGGAGGAGCCTTTCTCTTGTGCATCATGGGTTATGATGATCTGATGTTCATGTGGACAAGAAATTCAGGAAATTCAGCATCAGTCTTAAGGAAGTTATAAACATTCAGTACATTTTGTATAATTTATAAATGTGTAATGCTCATGTCACAGTACTGAATTACATTTTATGGCAAAAATCATCTTCACGTTTATCAACGTGCCACATTCATACTGCAGGAGCAAATAAAGACATCAGTTGCTAAAATTTATTTAACTTCACCAATTTAGATAATTTTTGGAGATCTGAACATAAAATCCCATCAAAAAGTATTTAAATTGCAGATTGTAATGCAAAAATATAGAAAAAAATACAAGTGGCTTGCAACTTGTGCATATTTTTTGCAAAATCTTGGCATTTATCATTCTTAACCATCACACATAATTATTATGCCTAAAGTTGATCATAACCATTTCTATATAAATCAAAGAAACAAGAGCTATTTTCCATAACAAAAAATGCCCTTCCTGTCATTTTTCAATTTGTTCATCCTCAGTTTCCCTCCTCACATTTTTCCCTCTTATATCCCGCCTATGATAGCAGCAGGGATGGTGAGGAAAAGCCACAGGGAGCGACACATGAAGGCAGCATGCATCTAACAATATGACACCCTGACTTCATGGCAGTCATTTAAAACCATATATGGGATATGACATGTGGCACAGATGCATCATCTGTCCATTGTTTCATTACAGTCAGATTAGCATTGTGACGTGTTTGTGACGTGTAAACTTAATTATTTAAATTGAATTTACAAGGTGGAATGATGTATCATGGCCCTTTTAAATGTCACAGATGCTTACAAGTATTCTGCATAGTAAACACCTGTGAATCCTCATTCATAGCTCCTCCAAAACACCCCCTCAGTTATCTTAGAAATGCTTTTTTTTTTATATAACTGACACATCCTTTGAGATAATAAGGGATGATCAATACGAGGACAGAGAATGTGTAAAATACAGAAATGAGCTTGAGTAGTTCTGCAATAAACTACTGATTTTATGGAGGATTATATGGATAGACATAACATGTCAATACTTTAATCTACAGAGGAACTGGGAAAAGTTATGTATCACATTAGTGCACTCATTCTCAATGCAATGTTAAAATGTCCTTTGTTTTTCACTTGTACCGTCCTATAGTAAAACTTGAATAAAGGACTGAATAATGGCACTAAATATATAATATGCCATAATGTTGCCAGCTGCCACATCACTATACAGTTTCATTTCAAGGCATTATTTTACTTCCTTTACTTTGAATGCCCAAACTTTTACTCAGTATGGTACATCCAGGCCAAATCTAAATACCAATCCATACATAAAGCAAGAAATAATACAACATCCTTTTAAAATATGTAAGCTAGTGACAGTTGCCACTGCATAAAGAAGCTGTAGTAGTGGCCTCTGATTTCTGGGTTAATTTAGTTTAGTAGTAGAGTTGCTTGTTGATTCTCACCCGTTGTTGGTCTTGAGGTAGATCATTGCAAGGGCCAGTGTGGCTCCTGGACACGTCACGTCTACATTTATTGTGTCACCCTCCTAAAATGACCATTGACAAGGTTCATTAGGTGATCAAAGTAACAAGTTGGCTCATCAATCCCCTTAAATGATCCACTTCATTTGTGTTACAATGACACTTTTATGGCATGCACAATTTTTAATCACTGCCAATTCAAACTAACTGACAGGTTTTTAGGAATTCCATCACAAGAACCTCTTGTTCATCCCAGTTTTTTTGAATAACTTTAATGCAGTTTTGAGATCTAACACGACAAAGTTGACTTAAGCCAGTGAATCATTGCCTACAATAAATATGACAACCAGACAGTAAGCTTTGTAAACATGATAAATAATTACTGCATCTAAAAATAAAGGTATGCCAGAGGTATATAATAGTAGTAAACCAAAAATAGAGGTATAGAGTGAGAGAAATCTTTTTTGTTTACCTTGATTTGGTAGCTGGGGGACTTGTGTCTCTCCCGACTGGCCCCAGCCTGAGCTCTACGATGGCCTCCAACCATGTACTGGTACAACTGCTCAGGCACATTAAGGTCTGTCATCCCAATAAGGTTGCTGCCATGCTGAAAGAATAAAGATGGTAGGGAAAACAGGTAAAGGAAAGGGAGAAAATGATGACAGAACAGTAGACGAATGGAAATACAACTATTCATTCCAGCAGAGATCGGAACATCAATCCTGTTATTACTAAGAATATGAGGCCAAATGCAAGAGTCCAAAAAGAAACAATGACCTTTAACAGGAGAAAAACATTCCTGCATTAAAAAATTCTATTCATCATAGATAAATATCAGACAGTACTCATGTCACGATATAATAAAATAATCTGGTCCTTACAAGGAAAACAAAATACCAAAAACATGATTCATTCTGATAGAAATCCAACTCTCAGAGAATCTCCCACAGCCTAAAAGGGTGCGAACTGAGTTTTGGGTGTGTAGAGATGGAAAAAAAGGTTTTCATGTATGCTGCTCCCTTTGCCTGGAACAAACTGTAAAAAGACTTGAAACCTCATGACATGGTCTCTTTGGACGCTTTTCAGAAAATGCTGAATGATTTGGAGGTAGTTGCTGCTGTTTGTAAATGTTTTGTTTCATTTGGGGATTTTAGTTTGGTTTTAATTTTTAACTGAGCTGCTGCTGCTGTCTTGGCCAGGACACTCTAGAGAAGGGGATTTAAAATATTGTAAAAAGGAGAATTTGAATAAAATAAAACATCTACATGTTCCAGAAAATAATTATGTGACCAGTAACTTTTTTATGTAGATGACGTACCCCAAGACAGACCATGCCCAGGGCGAGTCCAGCAGCTAGTGAATAAGACTCTCTGTCAGTACAGTACTCCATCTCTGGACCAGGAGGACGACCTGAACAAAACCCATTAAGGGGAAAAAAAAAAAGAGAGAGAGAATTTTACCATGTGTGCATGTAAAAAATGCTAGTATACGATAAAAAAATAGAAAGGATGTAACACTGTGCTAATTCAAGACAAGTTAGTTTTTAGTACAATTAAAATTGAATCAGGAATAAAAATGTTTCAAAAGAATTAAGTGACAAACTAACCATTAAAGCTTGTGTTTTTTTTTTTCTTCCCTTGTTTTGAACATCATTGTTCATTACCTCACATTGATTTAAGTCATAAAGTGAATTTCATTTGTTGGAAGATTCAATTTAATTGGTTAGTCAAGGCTGGGAAAATGTCTCACGCCATTATCCGTCTGCCACAAAAATGAAGTACACACACCTATCTCAGATAACAAAACTTCTGCATTATGTCTGTGTCCTGTTCCCTGATACACCAGTCCAATACCAATTACAGCTGCAACCTGCAACAAGAGCAGAGAGAGTTTACTAGTATGGTTGGAATTTTGTTTATGCTTATGATTCTATGAAGATTTTGATTAAAATTTTATATATTAATGCCATATATACAAGATGACTCTTACCTGTACATTGTGTGGTACATCCAGCTCAGTGGAGGTCGGGGGAAGGAGGGCAGGGATGTGGATACTGAGCAGGCGGGTGATTGACATGTCCATAGAGCCCAGTTTGGCTGAAGACACACCCAGCAGGAGTCCAATGCTGGTCATCTCATGGCCCTGACAAGGACAAAGAAATAAAGGCTGATTTAAATGTATTCATAAATTTTCTACAGTATTGTGATGCATGATGTGCATACCTGAATAGTAAACACCATATTGTCTTGTTGCTGACATCAGACCAGCCACATTGTCTAAATGCATCTGCTGTTCTCACCAACCTGCCTCCTCTCTTCATAACTCTTCATAACTGACAACTTTCTTTGTTTCTGTGTCTTGCAATGTTTTTATTAATTAAAGTTTAATGTAAATCAAACAGTTCATTATCCTTAAGCCAATCATTTCAAGTCTAAGAAAGAAAAAATACCAATATTATTTTAATTAAAAAGAACCCTGAAAATGAATCAAGATATACTGAGAAATAAGATTTAAAGTTTATTCTAAATTAATATTTTAAAACAAATCTCACTAAATTAGTTCATGTTTTTACATGGCTAAAAAATAAGGCGACTACATTACAATAATTGAACTTCTACCTTCTTTAAAACCGCAGCAACACACAATTCTAATGAACTGGTCCTGAGTAGTCAGCTCCAAACAGAGAAAACCACCAGCTTCACTGTCAACCACGTTCACATTTTCATTCACACTGGGGACTGTCAGCTACACACAATATGTCACTTACAACTTTACATGACTTACTGTGTCTTTGAGCAGTGATCCATGATTTTTAAACATACATTAAAATACTTTAATTTTAATGTACCAACCCAAACGCCACAGCAATAACAAAAAATATTTTATTCAACCACATTGTTTTTATATTAAATGCAATCATGACTCTGTGAGCCCACTTTGAATATTTCAAGGCAAAGTCATCTGTTGTTTACTACAACTTTGCATAAATGTATGTTAAAAAATTCAAATGCCAGACTAGCTTACAGGATGCAATGAGAAATGACACAGATATATTTTTTTCTTCATCTAGCTTTAATATTGATAAGAACATTCTTATATTCCATTTACTCAGAGATGACTAATAGAGAAAGCAATGTCAACCTCAATTACAGCCGGGATTCACATTTTCAGCTCTTTTTGTCCTCTGTCATATTGTTGTTCTGACTTTTTAATTCACCTGAAATACAACTGCTTGCAGCATCCTGTTTTTCTCGCCTGAAAGTGGGAGAGACCTGTCTTGTTTCAAAGTTCTCAGAAAGCAGAGTTTCGCTTTGACTAGCCGCCCGGCTGTAATGCAAGTCGGCGTATCTCCTTTACACTCATTTAGAGAAAAGAGGGCATGTGGTTGTGTGTGTACAACTTAAACAAGAGTAAATGGGTGCATTTTGCATAAACTGATTTTAAACTTTATATTTGCCTTTCTTTGGAAGTTGGTGCGTGTGTTGTTAGCTGCCAGTTACTTTGAGAAGAATCATATAGAGCACCATCTACTGTAAACTGAGCATTAAGGCAACTGGTCTTCATTAAAATCATCACTACCTTTCAATGTTTGTAGGGTGACAAACAAAAATGTTATGTTTGCTTTGATTTAGTGTGAATAAAATACTTAAAATAGATCTAGGACTTGTTTGCCTTTGTATGCCTATGTTCTCACCTTGGTGAGGTAGTCATGTATGTTGAGTGTGGCCAACTTGGTGAGGTGTCCATTCAGCCCCAACGCCATAAGGAAGCCTGCATATTCATTAGCCAACTCAGGGCTTTTTGGCTTGTTGTAGGCAATCCAGGCTGAGTCCACCTTAAATATATACAGAAAAAAAACATTCCGACTTGTTTAATTGTATAAGAACAGAAAGAAACTTAACTGCAAACGACTGATAAAGCATATAATAAAAATTTATATGAGGCTCAGTGTGTCAGTTTAATAAAATTTGTCAACATTTCCCAATACACAGTATATAAAGCTATATAAAAATTACCTCCAATCATGTGACTAATCAATTAGAAGTAAAAACTTCATGGACGGCCACTTAAAAGGATAAAGAATATATTTAATGCCAAATTTTGCTAATACAAAAACTCTAATCCTCAGGGGCTTAAAATGACCGACAGGTTTTATGCCAACAAAGGCCCTCAGTTTAAAATAAATATGCACATTTCAGCCTAATGGTAAAAATAAAGCAAATGTTATCACATAGTAGGGATATTTATATTTTTTATCATTTTATTTTTTTTTTAATTTGAAATGCAGGACTGCTGTAACACTTATCAAACAACTAAACAGTTTTATTAAAGATCAATTAATCTGCAGCAAAGTCTGATAACACACATTTCATTATTGTATTCTTATTTCTACCCATCTGACCTAAATGACTTTATCTCTTCTTGTAAACCACTTTGTAACTTTGACAAGAGCTACACATTTTTCTTTGTCTTATATATTCTTTTGTCGATATGGAATAGAAACACAGGATTTGATGAGGAAGAGGTGAAACTCTGGTTTCAGCCTGACCTGTGAAGCAGGGGCTATTTTGAGTCCTGCAGCCACACCATTATGGAAGCTCGGCCAGCTGGTCATGTTGGGGGGAACATCGATGTTTCCACTATTGAGATCTACTGTAGTGTTCCTGGGAGGGGCACGGCCTGGAGTTGAACAGAAAGACAAGAAGTTGTCTATAATTATTCAATACTTAAAACCCTCAACCTCAAGAATGACGTTTTTTTTCTCTAATTAATGTAAAAGAAGAAAAATAGAAAAAGGATAAAAGTCGAGCTCTTTACTCGGCTTCAAGATAGTTTTTTTTAACATTGTAATTTATGGATTATTTATCAAGTCTTGCTTTTTTTATAACAGTGATACAGGTCACTGCATTAGTTTTTTTTTAAATCCACAAATAAATATTATCTTCTGGCAGATATAAAACACCCTGTATGGATCTTGCTTGTTAAACTTCAAGAGAATTCCATAAAAGTCGATGATTTTTCACCAAAAGACAAATCTGGGCAAGAACATTTTACCTGTAAGATTCAGTTTCGGCACTGGTAAAGGTTCAGTTGGTACGGGGTGATAGGAAAACAGCGTGAAGAGGCCTCTGCCAACTGGAAGAGCCATTGTCCTCTGACACAACTGAAGGAGTCTGAGGTGGGGTACCAAGAGAGAAAAGACAAAACCATTTTAGTCTGCTCATAATTATTTTAAATCTAAAGACAATTACGACACTTAAAAACATTGCACTCACTTGTTCTCTTTCTCTTCAATGTACTCGTGGTCAGAAACTTCTGGCAGTTGAACAACACTGACCCGGACAGGCCTGGAGCTCTGCAGTAGCCTCCTGACCTCCTGGACCCTCAGATCCTGACTCCAGATCAGTCCTGTGACCTGACGAGCAAACAGAAGACACGTCTTACAAAATCTTTTCTTGAAAGAAGTATTATACATAAAAACAGCCAAGGACAGAAAAAGAAGAAAGAAAAACTGAAAAGTTGATCTCTGAGACAGGTGGGCCAATTAAAATATAGTACAACAATATTATACCTCTTGAATTATGTCTGACATCCCATCTTCTTCCTCATCTGCTTCTGTGGTTGCAGGAGGCTTTAACGACAGCCCTGAACCTACAGACTGGAAACACAGAAGTAATACACACCTTTTCCTACAGTGACTCTAACAGTTGCTAACGCTGTACAATGTAGATAGAAGAGCAATAATTCAAAGTGATGCCTATCTTAACAACTTCACTGATTTTGAGATGGATTTCAAAGGCAGATGTATGTTATTTTCAGAACAAAACATCTTCTAGAAAATCATAAAAAACATAAAAATATCATTTTAAGTTTCTTTTTTAGTTTACTAAAAGTTGCTAATGAGAACAGAAACCCAAATCAGACCATTTCCAGGTCCACATTTTGTCTGCAAAGCCAAGATGGTCGTCATTCATATTTCTTTTCAAAAGACTTGGACGCACATTAAAACCAAAGTCAAATCATATTTACCATGTCTGTGGCATTTCTAAGACCTTTAAAAGATGGATTTAAAGACTTTAAGGCCCATTTTTATGGGAATCTACGGCTTTTATCCATGAATGAATGAATGGTCGACTTTTAAGGGTCAGCAGTTGCCCTGGCTTTATGGATGGCTGACATGAAACAGTGTCTGCATCCTAATCTAACGGGACAAAAAAGGGGGAGGTTTTAATTAATTTCATACTCACAGCTTTACTCTTGGCTAGAGTTGTCTTGTGGGCCTGTTTGGTCAGGTCCTGTCGTCCAATCAGCAGACAAACCTCCTCTAACCAATCGGAACATGGCTGCTCCCGGCATCGATAGATGGCCTCTCGGATAGGCAAAGCAACACCGAAAGGGACAGACTCCAAGTCTTTCAGAGTAAAACCTACTCCAGAGAAAGACAGACATTAGTTACAAGACATTAGTTTAAAAAAAAAAAAAAAAAAAGTTACAAGAAGCAATTTAAAATATGTCACATTTGGGCTTTTTTTTTTAAACAAGACAGATGGATTAATGGATGGAACATCAGTCCAAATGTGTTTTTCTTTATCTTATATGTTTTGTTTATTTAGTTTGGCCAGTAGTTGATTAATTTTACCTCACTTCAACTGAAAGCTCACTTTCAGTGCTGCTGTGTGGACTGACTTCCAGTAAAAAATAATAAAGCAGCCTAATTATATCAAAAAGCCGTGATTGTCACAAATTTTGCTTGAACACAGAGTGCAGGATGCCCTTTAATGCCATTCTTTCATGTTGCCACAGCTAAAACTTGGTGAGAAATGTAGCAAAAGCAGTTTTGTTGACCACATCTGATGTGGTTGCTGTGTGAACTGAGAACTGGTAGTTTCACTGGGCAGGTATGTGCACATTTGCTTCATTGTGAATCTGTGAGGCGCCAAAATAGAAAACTGAAAAAGAACAGCTTCTGTTACCCTCTGAAGTAAGCCAGACCACCAGCTGCTCAGCCAGACTCTTACTGGAAAACTTCACCTTCACACTGCTCTGTCTACAAAAGATAAAGCAAAATATAATATCAGAAAAGTATAATACAGAATACAGCAGAAGGAAAATTAACTGGCCTCTATAAAAGAAAGAGAAGAAAAAAGGATGTAAACTTACAATTTAAAAAAATAAAGACATGACTTAAAGACGCACTACGAAACTTGGGCAGATTTTCTCAGTGACACACCCCCTATCGACGACTAATTCAGCATCTATCTTGCATCCTGCACGTTCAAAACAGCCGATGTATTTATATACACTTGCTGATGTGTGACATCACAAAGCAAAACTCAGCTGTGACGACATATGGCATCCTGGAAGCAAAAGAAGTGCAGTTTTCTCAGCCTCGGATGCTGCTGAGTGGCAATGGCTCCAGAAATGCACATATTAAATGTCATCAAACAAGCCAGAAACACAGCATTTTAACATCAGAAAGTTACATAGTGCATCTTTAAAACTACTTTAATGTGATTTTTTCTGGCTGTTTTGGAGGAAAAAAAATGTTATTAACTCATTTTACCTTCTGGGGGGTGGTTCACTAACACGGGACTTCTGAACTGAAAGGATGAGAATGACAGGAAAAAAAAAAGAGATTAGAAGGCAAACTGTTTTTTTAACTTGCCCCCTAATTTGTGCAGCTTGAAATAACTCAATACATTTTAAAACTTCTGAAGTCAACCAGATTAATACTTTTTTAAAACCTGCAATGATTAGCTGGTAAAATGTGTAACAAGTTTAAGTTAAATAAAGAATTAGTGGTCGACTCTGTGTGGGATGGCATCTCTTGTTCTGGCTTGTCATTGAAAAATGAAGAGAGCTGGAAAAATAAAGGCACTTGAGGCGTTCTATCGGCCACAAATCCATTCCTAAATTCTGTGTCAGTGGGCTGATTAAATACCTGCAGCGACGGTTATCACCTACAGGCTGTATTGGGTTTTTGTCACAGCAAAAAAAGCTTTGTAACATGGCTCTGAAGCAAGGGACTATGAAAGTGGCAGGTCATAAGGGTGGCTTGTCAATAAATGCGTACAGAGAAGAAAACACTACCCATGATCCATTAAAAGACTAGTAAAATTATCTTTCAGGCTTGTTGTAAAATGGTTCCCAGGCACATTTTTATATAGAAAATGGAAATCAGATTGAGGGAAGTTGCAATTAAAATAAGTCATGCAAAGTTAGGTAAATAAGCCTGCTTACATCCTGCTTTTGCAGGACTCCAGTAAGTGGAGACAAAGTGGAAAGGAAGACGTGTAATTGAATGGGGAAACAGCTAAAGTTCAGGGGAAAAAAGAAACATGGTTGACGTGAAGCAACACATACCAGCAGACACTTTGACCAGATACTTTGACACATCTGTCGAAGTAGCATTTTCATCTCCAATGATGTAGAGTGCATAACTCTGGAAAAGAAGATAAATAAAAATACATTTAGACATTTTTTTATTAGAAAAATACCTAAAAATAAGGATTTTAAAGTTATGTTTCATAATTAGCTGATTTTAAATGGGTTTGTGCTGAGAAAGCTGCGTCTCTAAGGTAAGAGCTAAAAAAAAGATCCTATAAAAAGTGTTTCTCCTCATGTAGGGTGGACGAAAGTATGAAGAAATATGATAAGATTCCTACCTATTGTCTTGTGTCTCCTCTCATTCCCCCCTCTGATTTTTGTCTGTACCTTTAGTTAATTGTATAACTAAGACTATTTAAAAAATTAACACTGCAAGTTTTATTTTAATTACAAGACGCACATCCCAAATTTAACCAGTATCAGAGAGCAAAACATCAAAATTCTTGACAACTCTGGGTTTTATGAATACACCTTTAAAAACAGAAGCTAAATGACTATATTTCATGGATTTCATGTGCAGCCGTACCAGAACCAACAGCCTGGTGCTCTGACAGATTCCAGGCAGGTATGGGAAAGGCGGGTTCTCCTCCCCTCTCAAGCATCTACTGAGCCAGCTGAACACACAAGGAGGCTCAGACGTCAGGAAGGACGGACGCTGCATCTGACCAATCAGAGCTGAGAAGGTTGAGGCAAAAGAAGGACAAGAGAATTATATTTGTGTATTAAAAGTGCTAAAAACTGAGCAATAATTGATTGTTGAGGTAAAAATTACACAGAAACCATGAAGGAAATTAAGTGTACTTTATCAGCAGCCAACCATCTATTTCTTTCCACTATAACAACATGTTTTGTCTGTTTCCAGACAACCATAAGAGACTATTTAGTAAGTCTTACCCTGGTCTATGATGCAGCTCTCAGAAAAGCAACTCATTAATGCAGGGTAGTCCCTCCAGTAAAGATCAACAAACTCCTCCAAATGCAGGTCTCTGCAACCAAAAGCAAAACACATTTTAAAAAACACACAGTACACCTGAATACAGAGAATAACAGGTTGGCTTTTTTCTTCTTGTCAGCCTACCATAGTAAAGAAATAGAGCACTATATTTACAACAACCAATAAGTTATGGATTTTTTTCCACTGGGCCATTAAAGATACAACGTACAAAGTATGTAATAAGGTCTACCGCTGCACAGCTGGATATTAAATTGCTGCAGGTGATTAAACTAATCTAAAAACAGCCTGCCATTCTCAAATAGCTACAGTAAAATTTAACAGGTTTGGGCTGTAACTGAACAAAAGGAAAAAGTAATTAACGCAGAGAATAATTATCTTTAGCTCCACATCAGAAGATGAACAATATTCTATAGTTTTTGTTTTGTTTTTTCCTCAAGTGGAGGATACCACACAAATACTAGCCGTGTTTGTTTTCAGGTTCTACACTGAGACACGGATAATCTTCTTATAGGTATGCAAACTTGTAAACTTACAAATCTTAAATGTAATATATTTATCACCTTAACTTGATATTACAGTTATAAATCTATTATTTATAAAACCGCAATCTGATTTTAATTGGTAATTTGGGCTTGCTTCTTATTATCTTGCCAATCTGCTGCAAATGCTCTTAAAGTAAAATGAGATACAACTGAGTAAAATAACAATCCTATGCTAATAAGCCACACTGTAATGAAATGAACGTTTCTGCTCCAAATAAAAAAAAAGTAATAATCTGACTTGAAATATTTTTATGATGTAGGGAAGACCACATTTTTCTGCATCTTCTTCTGAAGGTACACAGTTTGACAGAAAAAGAAGATTTTAAAGTCACGAGCAACTCTAGCTGCAGCCACAACCTGAGGATGTGATGCATATTATTAAATTTACTGCAGAATTACTGCAGTATTTGACTGAATTACTGAAAAATAAAAACACTCCTCTAAAACACTATATTAAACAATCAGGATCGTTTGAGTTTTCACCAGCTGATAAGAACAGAGTGTAAAAAATTTGCTGCATACTTATATACAACCCACATGCTAAAAACTCAGCCCAATTACTCTAAAGAGTGCTTCATTCTCCCACTCAACCTATTCTCTGATCCTCGCCATCACCAACCACAGCAGTCACTTGACAATCTGTTGAAGTTTATTTCACCATACACATCACTGAAGAGCTTTGATTACACACAGACTTTCACTGAGAACAATGAGCTGTACTTCTCACTGTCAAAGTTCAACACAGCCAATGGGAAATTTGAATAGATGTGTTTGTTGTGATATTTGGCACAGATCTCTTCTCTGTTTGGTATTATTGTGTATTAAAGCAAGAGTCCTTTCCTGTACAAATGAATGTTTTCCATTTAGTTGCAGCCAACAGGAAAAAAAAGAGACAGTACAGTAGTGATTACCTTGCTAGTTGCTGCAGCAGACAGACCAATGAGGAGGCTCTCGCTCTGTGCAGCTCATCCAGCTGCAGCTCCTGATAAAGCAGATGGAGAACATAGAAAAGGGCAGGAATGTGAGGAAACAGAGGGGCCGAACTGTCCAACTTCAGAGAGGCATTGGATGGAGAAGCCTGGTGCATGAGAGGAAACAAGAAAGAGGGGTTACTAAAGGTAGAGATTAAATTAATACATGCTAATAAAACATTAAACGCATTCTGTGTTTAATGAGGTTATTGGTTAAATTATTTAACAAAGCTTTTTCTTGTCAGATTGGACATTGCACTTTGAGGTGTCACTGAACTGGTTATATAGGTTTGTCTATCCAATTATTCTACTGTCAGACCACATTCATTAATTTTAATTGTATTGTGCCTCCCTTATCAACACTCGTACAATGTTAAATACGATTCAGATAAAAAAAATATCAACATTAATGTATTAAACACTGTTTGCACAAAACTGAGCCACATGCAATAAACAGATTTATCCAAGGTGGGATATGTACAGAGAACAGGCCATCGGTGTCTGTGGGGATGGTTTTATTGGTGAAACTGGATTCCACTGATCCAAACACAGGCTGAGAACTCATCTGTCGATGGTAATGAGAAGCCACCAAGTAATCCCAGTCCTACCGAGAGAAGAGGCAGATTCTGAAAACTATATACAAAGTAATGAGTATACAGAGTATAGATGACTAAATCATTAATGGTTCCACTGAGCCACACATGTAAACCAGTTTAATCAGAACAGATACAGATTACTTGAAAAAATCTCATATAATCAGAGGCATTTAAAAAAAAAAACAAAAGCCTGCATGACTGATCAGGGTTTATACTTGGTTTTAGATTCTGGTTTGATTCATGTATAGGTCAGGGGTACAGTAAAAAATAAGTTGAAAAAAAAACACACACACACACACAATATGTCCATGCAAAGAACCTCATTATCAAGAGTTCAAACTAGTATGAATTTGTTTAGAACTATAGCAAATAACTTCCTATGCCATTTCATATGCATTTTTTTATTTTTGGTAGGTACAGAGAATTAATTCTAAATACTTCAGATCTTTCCTTTGTTGAAATGAACTCCATCTACAAAACTTGTTATTGACATTAAATTACTTGAAAATAGTCCAACCTCCTGGCAGAACTACTTAAACAAAAAGGCCATTTCTTTGGACTTTTTCTGTAGATCCCGTCTTAAAAAGATAATAAAATGCCTATTTAAATGTTTTTCCTCTTTTGACACACCTCATCAGAGCCTCCGTCAGAGGGACGAGCCTTCTTGGCTGCAATCACTGGGGAGAGCGGGACTTCAAAATGGAGCTGCAGAAAAAGAACAGAGGACAGAAAACAAGAACATGAGCTTTGATCAAATGTGTGTATTTTATCATTTCATACAACAAATACCAATCAAAATGAAAACAGAAAACACATCGGCTGACTCACCTGTCGGGTCCAGGCCAGGCGCTCCGTGTTATAACCCATGAGTGTCAGAAAACAGGTGACAAACAGGTTCCACTCTGCATGAGCACTGGGTCCACCAGGGGCATTGTAGATGTTGTACCACTTTACTAAAACCTGCACATTTTCCAAAAGTTAGCAAGTTAAAATAAGAGTTTCTCCAAGGCATTAAAGTCTCACACCAGCAAAGAAAAATCTATATAATTTCCCTCTAACTGCTTTCAAATAGCCTGAACACTTAAATCTAAAAGTCAGACTTAGAGCAACAAAGTCCCACATGATTATCTGTCAAAATTATTTCTTTTATTTTCTGTATTTTTGGCAGGTGTGAAGCAGAATAAACTCATATGATGGATCTCATGTTAAATAGATTATTTCATTAAAATGAAACACTGGCTTTCTTAGCAAAGAGTTTGTTAAAATTAAATTTAAAATGCGTAAAGGTCAACTAAAAAACAACATGTAATCACAGGTAACCACTAAACCTGATTACATCCGTTTGTGATATCTCCCAATAAACAGACCTTCATGGCAGCTTCTTTTGGCAGGATGAACCGAACTGCCTGAAGACACTTCCTCACTGAAATACATCCAGGAGAAAAACATGAGAGCAGACAACATGACAAAGAATAAATAAGATGATAAAAATACAGATTTTAAGGTAAAACAATAGAAAATACAAAGCAGTCAAGTCAAATCTAAAATTTCTTGACTTAGGTTAGGAAGCAGGCATTGAGGAAATTAAAAAATAGTCACTACAACAGTAATTAGAGTTGCTGTGTCTCCTAACAACTCCAACCAATCAGATTCCTAATCAACATCACTAGGCTCTCTTAATTGGACATCCAAAGAGGGAAAGGTCAAAGAAGAGGTGGACAAATGCCATTTCATTAGAGGAAGGTGACTCATCTGCACGATCGATTACTAAATAATAGAGAATAGGGTGTGAACAAGAAACAGATGTAGACAAGACAAAAGTCATCTTCAAACCTGAGTGACACTAAAACAGACATTAACATAATACACTTCACTTGCATTGGATAGAAAAATGTAATCTGTTTACACTTTGTAAACTGTCAAACTGCGTATTTATTGGTAGTTTCTAGCACAAATAAACAGAAATTAAAAAGGTATCTTGTCAAAATGCCATCTACAACAAAGCAGAACTTTACAGTGTTGGCTGAATAGGAACAGTTTGACTAGCACTGATCAGTGTGTGAAGCAGAAACAGGAGTAAGATCGACTCTGTTGAATATGTGGTACATGTACAGTACGTGTTTATTTTAGTATATCGTACTGTCCAGATCAGGCTGGTTTAGGATAAACATATCAAATAATCAAGCTCCCTATACATGAGATTTCATGTTCAAGTCAAACAGAAACATGCAAGTCTTCCTTGATTTCCACATTTAGTTAAACTTTCAAATGTTAACAAATAGAAACAATATAAGACTAATTAAAATTATATTAATAGTCCACTAAGGTTTAAAGGTTTGCTACAGACAGGTGCACATTTAATCAATTATTCTGAATTAATTACGACTAAATATCAGTTTAGGAAAAAGAGTTTGTGCACATGTGCGTTCAACTATTTCCTGAGCTATAGATTATCCTTAGTATGCTAGATTATATGTCACTGTTTAACTTAGAGCGGTCTTTAAACCTAGTTTCAAGGACTTCGCTGTTCTGATATGTGTTTTTAGAGAATGTGTAACTTACCCAGATCTGAAGTAGCAAGCTCGGGGACTGAGATCCTCAGCATCGTGCCACTGCTTAGTTCCTGGAAGTAAAAACAAATTGAACACAAATTCATGTTTTATCCTTCTGCATCAATTTCACAGCAGTGTACTGCAACTAATTCAGATGCTTCTTTCAGGTGCTTCTTACCACAACTTTAGTGTCCTAACACTAGTCTGTACAAGTGTAATCTAAAGCAGTTAAATTGAATAAATCCATCTCCGGTTTTATTATTTATATCTCTAGTTTTTTTTAATGACATGCAACATTGTTCCATGAAAAAGCCTCAGTATAATAAGCTATAGTTAGTGGAAAAATAAATTGATAATTGATTGCTGCATAGTATAATGGACAAATTGCTAAAAACAGTGGAAATTTAAGAGTAAAAAAAAATTGTTTGAGGAGCATATAATTTTTATATATATTTAGCAACATTTTTGTTTCTCTAGTAAAGATGGATAATCAATATCCTATCTGACACTGAAAAATTAATAAACTCTATAACATTTAAGTAAATAGTGTGTTGGCATGACCATGAAATTAGTATGAAATAGGGTTTTTATTATAGCACTGGCAGTAAGGTTTGACATCTAAAACTCGTATTATTCACTGCAGTGTGGAACTCTGTCATACAATACCTTTAACACATTTGCAGATTATCATGGTTAAAAAGTACTTGTTGTGAGTCTGCAGTTGTGATTATTTTAAGTAAATATGCATACAGTACATTGATTTATTCAACTTATGTTGAATGGCTAGGTTATAGATGGCAAACAGACCAACACCTTCATGTCCCATTTTATCCATCAGGGTTAATCCTGCTCTTGTCCCCATTTTAAGAGCAGAGCTCTGAAAAGAAAATAGCCCATCAGCCTGACAGCATAAAGCCGAAGCTTTGAAAACTGCAGTGCGCTGCAATAGCAACAATTAGTCACCAGACTGATGCATCAAAGGCTCAAAGAGAAAACCAGTAAAGGGAGCCGAAAGAGCAGAAGTCTGCAAACTGTTGTGTGGTTTTACACACAGAGCTGTGTGTCTGTGTGTTTATGTGGGAAATAAACAGCGATGGTGTGTGAATGTGTACTGCTGTGTCCTGAGGCACAACAGGCCGACACAGACTAAATTAGCCCGGAAGCTAGAAGCACAAAAAACAGCCTTTTATTTATTTATTTTTCTGTTGTTGTTGCTCTCATTCACAAATATTAATGGGCCTCACACACACACGCACGCACGCACACACACACACTTACAAGGCAGATCAGAGACAAACAAAAGATTGAGGAAACAATAACAAATTACCCTTAAGTGCTACTGTAACATAACTTTATTCTTATTTTGGTAAAGGTAAAAAAAAAAAAGGCAAAGTATTGCAAAAAGACCAATGTTTTTATTTTTTCTTAAAACTACAAAATCATTCCTACCAGAGTGACCTGGCTGCAGACAGGGTCTCGCAACGCATGGATGTAAGGAACGGTATGTTGGAAGGTGTAATCTTCCAAAAGTGAAGCGTCATGACGTTTAATGTTGGGACACCTCAGCTCTGATACCGGTGAAGGCATACCATCCTAAAAAACGAAAGGACAGATTAGAGATGAGGTGGATCGAAGCAGAAACGTGTGGAAATTTAATGGATAGAATAGATATGGTAGGAAATATGATTTTTCTCAGAACAAAAACTTAAACAAAATACGAAACAGGAAAATAAATCAACTAATATTTCCTGTTGCAGATTACTTTGCATTATGAAAACTGTCTCTAAGACACAATACTGAAAGGAATCAAGGAAGATGTTAAATTATCAATGCAAATAAAGATGCATTTTTAAAACACAAGTCATTACCTCATCAAGTCTTTGGATGTGTCTACTGCCAGCATTGGCAGGTGTGCTAACATTCTCCACAGGCACACTGAAGTGAGGGAGGTGGTTGGTTAGGCTGAAGGAGGGGGACAGGAGCCCAGGAACAAACACTTTACTGACCTAGAGGGACATCAACAAATCAAATTCATCAGTCCATCACAGAGTGATTTGAAGCATCACTTACTAGTAAACTAAAGGATGTAAAATGTCTGAATCAAACTAATGCTGTTGTCTCTTCTTGAGACTGTACTCACCCTGGTGATTCCTGTGTAAAGAACCAGACTGCCACTGGCCTCCAGAACCAACATGGCATCTATATTCTGAAGAGTGAAAAAGATTTGCTGAGCATGCAGTAGCCATCGTTTTCATTGTGGACTCAATATATCCACTACTTTACCAACCAACTGATAATTTGGTCAACGAAAGTCAACTTAGGTTCACACATTGAAATGAAACTGAAATTGTAACTGAATTATTAAAGTACACATGCACGTCCAGCATTCCTGTTTTGTTCCTTAATACTTTCTATTAACACAAATACCAAATCAGAATTTAGTGCTTAGTAATTTGAAATTAAACCAAACCAAATATCAAGGCTCATTTGCCATTTATTATTTTTAAAAGCATAAATATAAACATACTTGTAGAGGTTCTGCATCTTTGGCAGGGATGGTTGTGACAGAGGGGAAGATCAGCTGAGTTGTATCGTTGCTCTCAATAAACTTCACACATCTGCAGAAACAAATACAAAAATGGCAGATTGTAAATTAACAAGTCACCTCAGTGATGGAGAGGAAGATTAAAAAAAATGGAGTTTGCTAAAATAAACATTTTTTTAAAATAAATAATACTTTGTTCAGTTGAACTTTCATATGAATTGTGTGTATTTTATGTAGACAGTTTTATTTTCACATAGTAACAAAAATAGGTGCTCCAAAATAGTTTAATTTTGTCTATAATTTAATGTTTAAAAAGCCTCCTCTAGGGCAGTGATTCTCAAACTGGGGGGTCAGGATCCCCATGAGGGTCGGGAGATAAATGCAAAAAATGTATAGCCTACATTTACCAATAAATTTGGGATTTTTACCAGGGCTGTCCAAATTAAACCATTAATGAAGAGATAAATCTGCAATACTTCACATAAACGACCAAAAGTTAGTACATGTGCCATTTTAAAAATCTGAATCGGACATTATCAGAGAAACTGGTATTGGGCATGTGCCCTGTCACGTGGTGAAACACCAAAAACTGATTCGTCCTCTTTATTTATAAAGATTCTGACAATGTTTCAGCCTTACATTGATGGCTGCAAGATGACCCATTTGAACCATCACATAATAAATCATTAAGTTGAAAAGACCAACATATGTTATTTTGGGGGTCGTGGCTCAAAAGGTTTGAGAACCATTGCTCTAGAGAATAACATTTAAAAAATAAAATAGCTAGAAATAATGGTTTTGATTGACAGTTGTTTTTCACTTAACTATGCAACATTCATGTCTTCATAAAATAAACTTTGAATGAAACTGGGAGGTGTGACCTGAGCTGTTGATGAGATTCCACCAGGAAACAAAGGTAGCGGTTTTCACAGAAGTCAGAGGTCAGGAATACTTTAGATGCCTGGCTGCTCATCTCCCTGCAAACCCAAATCAGATTACATTTGCATAAAACATCAGAAATTATTAAACTAGAGTGGCACCTACAAAACAACATGATTATAAAATACAACACAAATAAGGGCCAATTACATAGAGATGGAAGGCTACTCAGTGAAATTCCCCAATGTGTATTCAACCTAGGTTTTCAATGCACTCCTTTTCTCTTTTTCTGCTTTGTGTACACTTGTGTTTTTTTTAAGCTATCTCACATTTATGATCACCCCAAAGAACTTTAAAATGATCCGTTTTAGCTACCAAATGTTTAAAATTTTAATGCAAGTGACAATGATGTTCTGTTTGGATCAGCATAAACTACTGTAATTTTTTACTAATTAAGCCATTCAAGTTAATAAATTCAAGGAAATATTCACTTCCTCTTTTCAAGGTTTATGATGAGATTTAGGGTTGATGTCACTGAAGAGCAAATTAACACAACATACAGTACCAGTCAAAAGTTTGGACACACTTTCCCACTGAATCTAATGGGAAATGTGTCTAAACTTTTGACTAGTGGTACAAGTAAAATAATTTATTCACATCTTGTCTCCTCATGAAAATTGTTTTGACATATAGAAAAGGGTTTCTAAGCTAAGTAAACAAAACAGCTAAGCATTACTAAACATCTTATAAAGACTGCATCATGCATCTGTTCATCTGTTCTCTGCAGGGCTCAGTGCTGGTTATTACCTGTGAAAACCAGCTGTGATTGTCTCACTCCAGAGCTGCTCCATGCACAAGTCAGGTATGATGGGCTCCATCTCTGGCATCAGCATTGTCTCGTTGACAGTGCTGTTAAATGAGGGTAACAAGCCATGATGCCCTCTGGGGGATGGGCTGTGGAAAGATGTGCTGAAGCGAGACGCGCCTGAAAATGACGGCGCTGCCATGCCTGGAGAGTGGGCGCGACTGAGAAGGAAAGGCAGAAAAAGAGATGATTTTGACCACCAGTGATGTTATAGGACCATGTTTCTATTAGGGTGTAACTAATGTGTTTGCATGCTGGAGTTTGTTCCTCTAGTTGTTGTCTCTTCTGAACCTCAACATCAATCTCACCTTAGGGCAGCCATGTTGGAGATACTCGGTGAGTGAACTCGGGAGTGTATCCCTGGTGAGGATGTCATGGT
Organism: Melanotaenia boesemani; assembly: GCF_017639745.1. Classification (NCBI taxonomy): domain Eukaryota; kingdom Metazoa; phylum Chordata; class Actinopteri; order Atheriniformes; family Melanotaeniidae; genus Melanotaenia; species Melanotaenia boesemani. Next base: position 24,434,829 of record NC_055697.1, on the reverse strand, counting down.
CCTGTTCTGGTGACTGTGCAGAACACTGTAGTGCAGTGGAGATCCAACAGCACAACTACAGCAAAAATACAAATAACTAGATAAGGCAATAGCAAATAATCAAAGATCCTTTAGAAAGTAACTAGCAAGGAAATTCTTGTTATCATACAACATTTAAATTACTTAAGGCCTTAATTCTCCTGTTTCAGTGTTCAATTTGCACAATTCACACCTGATATGTGACAAATTTAGTCACTTTTGTATATATTTGTTCTATTCTTTATCTATGAATTTAAATAAACCACTACCAATGCAACTACCATAACCTGGGAAAAGCAAGGCAAGTTTATTGGTACAGCACAATTCAACAACAGGGTGATTTAAAATGCTTTACAGAAAATAAGAAGCATAATTTAACATTAAAAAACAAAAGAAAAAGGAAAAAGAAAGAACATTAGATAAAACTATTAAACATGATCAAGTTTTAAAAATTCAAGCTTAAATGAAAGCTTTAAATGCAGATCTGGACTTCTAAATAAAAACTATTGAAATTGCAGCAGAGAACAGGTGGGTTTTTAACCTGGATTTAAATAAACAGGGTTTCAGCTGATCTGAGGCTTTCTGGGAGTTTGTTCCAGACATGTGGAGCATAGAAGCTGAACGCAAATTCTCCATGTCTGGCTCTGACTCTGGGAACTGATAAACTGGATCCTCTGGATCCAGTTTATCATTTATAATTTATTTTGGTCCTAAACCATTCAGAGCTTTATAGACCAGCAGCAGAACTTTAAAGTCTATTCTCGAACAAACAGGCAGCCAGTGTAAAGACCTCAGAGCTGGACTGATGTGGTCCACTTTCTTGGTCTTAGTGAAGACTGGAGCAGCAGAGTTCTGAATAAGCTGCAGGTATCTAATTGATTTTTTTGGTAGCCTAAACCTCACTCACAACAGTAAAACCACAGACAGATGGAGTGAACAATTAACTCTTAATGCAATGTCCTACTGTAAAAGCCTTAGGTTTGGGCATCCAAATGAAAATCACCTGCCTGAAATACTGTCAGAGACAGAGTATGGCTCCCAAATAGTAGCAAGACAATGCATCCAACCCACTGCAAAAATGTTAAGGTGTGCCCGTTGTGACAATTATCCTTTAAAAAAAATACACCCCCCTCCACACAAAAAAAGAAAGAAAAGGAAACATGCAAAAAGCATTTTCTTTTCAGTACCTTGTTCCAGTTCCAGGACCTAGCCCAGTTGCTCCACCGCTACCAGGGGAGTCAAGGCGGGACATGTTACGCAAATGAGAGGTGAGGAAGCTTGAAGACATCATACCCAAAGGTGTCCCAACCGGGTCTGTCGGACACCTCAGTACTTTGGAACGCTCCTGATGAAGATTTGAAGTCAAGATTAGAGGAGGCACACGTGTGTTTTTTTTTTTTTAAATGCATGTTAGCATGTTCCCTCACATTGTGGGTGACTCTACGCAGGGCCCAGACGGAGTGCGTTCCCTGTACGGAGTCGTATGATACGACTATAGAGGGCTGGCAACAGGTGAACACTATTTTCATGGTGGAGTCAGATGCATACTGCACACAAGAGCCTTCGAATAGGCCTGCAAAAAGCATACACACATTCAAGTAAAATTGTTGACAATGAATATCCAGAAAGGGACAAAAAAGAAGGTGTGAGAGTTTGTGTCATACCTGAAGGTTTGCACACAACTGGTGCGATCTCATCCAGTGGATGTAGCATGCTGAACACTGTAGGCAGAGGGTCACTGTATAGAAAAATATTAGATTCTCAGTAAGCAAATACCTTGTGCTTGTATGAGTGTATGTACATCAGTCTGCAGAAAAAGGCTCTTAAAAAGTGGTTTAGATATCGACTCTATCATTTCATGTGGTTCTTTGACTTTAACCTTATTTTTGTCTAGATATGGTTTAAGTGTTTTACCCAGGGGAGCTAAGCTGTGTCTCATTTGCTGTGTTCTTCCTTTCCAACAAAAGCCCAAACTCAGTTGCCCAGACATTTGAAACCTAAAAAAAGGAAGATGAGACAGACATTAAAACTTTTTGTTTAATTAAGTTACTTAAGCCATCACTTCCAGCTTCTCATATATGAAATTTCTATTTCTCTTGGCCCACTGTTACAGTAAAGCAAAATGTTCTTGGGAGTGTTTGAAGCAATCTGAAAACACTGCATTGGCACCAATGAAAATTTGTAACAATCAAATGGGCCGGTACACACAATAACAAGTGAAGATACAAGAGCATACAGTATATATATAAATAGTACCACCCACTACTATGAAAGAGTAGGTATGTCTCAACTTTTAAACTGTACTTTGTACATGCACAATAATTCAGCATATTCTCTGAAAACCCTATCTGCATGGATTTAAACATGGAGAAAAGGGTAAGCACACAAACATTACAGTTCAGTAACATGTCTAACACATACACACACAGTTAAATACAGACATCTCATATTGATGAGGTTGATTCAGTTTGTCGGTAATGCTCTATCTTTAGACAACTGTTCAGCATTGAGGACTATCATCAATTTAACTAACTAAAAGTCAAACACAAAGAAACATAAAAAGACTGAATGTGCAACAAAGATTGAATAATCCACTTTTTTGCTGTCTGTGTTGACCTATCTAGTCCCGTAAATATAAAGATTTCCCACCTGTGTTTGTCTTTCACTCACCTGGAAGGGCAGTGGCGAAATAAAGTCCTTTCCAGTAACAGTGTGCACATTAATACAACTACTCTGGACGATACACACAGTGTGCTCCAAATCTTCCACTGCAAAACAAAAATTAAAATATAAGTAACTGGCTCAACTGGTGAACACAACAAATAAAAGGTTACTCTGAAGCAAGGGTTGCTTCTCAAGACGTCCTTAAATATACAGTACCAGCATTGTTCTTGTGAGGGACTGCAAAGTTACACCATAAAGCCTGCAGACAGGAAAATACAGTGTCAAATCCAAAAGAAAAAAAAAAGCCAATTACAGTAAATATTTCAGTGAACAAAAACAAGTCGTCTTGGCTTAAAGAAAATCTTACTATGTCAAATATAAAGACTTATCTCAAACCTAAGAAGAAGGGCCATCTAAATGTTTAACCTATTATGTAAATTCTAAAATGTTCTTTTCTTGACAGAAAAAATGGTCTTTCAAATCTGTCTTCAGACAGAAGAATGGCATACAGACCTGCTGTACTGTGCTATCAACAGTGAAGGCCTTGTATACGCTGGAGGCTTGTTCCCGACTGCCCTTGCTCCACACAACCATGTTTCCTGCTGCATACAACTCCTCTTCAAACTCCACATCTTCCTCTTTGACTCCAGCACAGCCTTTCCTGAGCTGCCAGCATTCCTGCCATTTAATGCACATCCATTAGTATGGACTAAAGAGGCTAAACCAAAAACTGTGCAAAGTTATACATCAAGCCTTATTTTCATTAAAATGAGAAGCAGTTTGATATTTTATCTACTGTGTTGAATTTGAAACAAAAACAAAGAATATTGACTAACTGCAAGAAACATTTTAAATAATGTGTAAATAAGAACTTAAATGTCACCTATTTTGTCTGTGGTACCGTTTTCTTTTCATTCTCTTTTCTTCTTGAAATTTAGAAACAAGACTGAAGATTAAAGTCACTATGCAAAAGTCCATGCAGTCTCACCCTCTCTCTCTCCTGCAGACTGACTTCCTGCAAGGACCCTACTAGGCCAGCAGCACCATCAGACGACCACAGCTCAGAGGCAGGTTGGAGCTCTCTGAGCTGCAGGTTGAAGGCATTTGGATGGTTCCTGCAGTGCTCGCGGCCAAATGGGACAAACGGCTGCAATTCCCCTGCTGCAATCATCGTGGCTGTCTCTTCATACACGACTTCCGACATGAGTTCCAGATTTCAGCATTATTTCTATGAGGTGGAGGTGAATGAGGATAGATAAATTACTGCAAATTAACAATTAAAGAGTTTTTTTTTTAGGATAAACAGTAACTACAGTCTAAAGTTATGGTGCACAATGTAAATGCAAGTTGCAATACTTCATACGTAAGTGATTATATCAGGATAATCTCCGGGATTCAGGAATTTTTTTAAAGATTATTTACTAAGTGAGATGTGTAGATAATTCTACCAATAGAGCTTCTAACTCGATAAATTATTAATAATAAAATATTATTATTATTATTTTTAATAATAATAATAATGGCTTGGCGGCAGTCTGCGCCTTCTGAGTGCTTCTAGTTTTTCTTTTAATGACTTTCCAAGTTAGCTATAAACCACTCCCAACTACATAATTTCTAGGAACTTGTGTCTCTTCATGCTGACAGATGCTAAGTCTTTAGCCGCAAGCGTTAAGTTGACAAATATCCTAAAGCAAAACTCAGTACCTGTTTGTTACAAAATTGACAGATGTAAATCAGCGACTAGCTGACAGATTTTTCAACATTAGCATGTTAATGCTAAAGCTTTAGAGTGCCGTTACTCTCACCGGATCAAGAAGCATGCTAGCTGACGTTAGCTTTAGCTATCTTTGAATTTGCAGGGAGGCGTTTAGTGCTAACCTGATAATAAGGAATAGTCTGGCTCTTGTCGCGGAGTCCTCGTCTTTCCTTACTTTGCGGCTTGCTTGAATGCAACGTCGTCACTCGTGGTGACATAAAAACAACTGAATTGTTGTGCCAAATTGGTGATTTGGCTATAAGTTTTCAAATGAGCGCGGACATCTTTGCTGTCCCGACATCCTCTTCCTACACAATTTGACCAATCAGCATTGAGGCAGGGGTAAGTTGAAGCTGATAGGCTTCTGTCACCAGAAGTCGTTTGCTGATTTGATAGGCAGTCAGTGGGACTGTATCGTGAACTTTCAAGATTAAATTCTGGTTCCTCTTTCACATGAATTAATTTATTCAAAAACTTTTTTTTCTTTGTTGATTGTGGAGGAAACCCGAGGAAGCCTGTGGAAGCAAGTGCTCTAAAGTCTGGTGGTAATAGAGTGATTAGTGATGTCCTGTGACATGGCAGCAGGGTGTCTGGGATTGATTAATGTCTGGCATCTTCTTGGATTATTGTTTAGCCTGCACCTTATCATTATCACAGACGCTAAACCAAATTATGCTCCAAAAATATCCTCTAGAGGTGCTGCAGCTTCATCCATAAGATTTTCTTACTGATGGTTTGAAATTTTTGGATCACTTGACAGTGAAATTGCATAAGAGGCTAAAACACATTGTATAATAAACTTAAAATAGGAAACGTTGCTTTTGTTAATTTGTTGTTTCTTCATTAAACTGGATTTAAATTAATTACATTTTATTAATAAACACATTTGTTTATTATTTTATCACATGAATGTTGTTGTTATCATTATTGTTGTCTTGTTGTTTGTTTTTTAGGTGCTAAGAATGTCCAGGATTTTCAACCAGAATAAGAAATAAAAAGGAATATATTCCACAATCTTCACAAAGCATTCAATATCAAATCTGTTGAGTCAGCGCATATATAACTGAGAGTACGTATATCGTAATTAATAGAGTTATTTATAAAGTCAAGAAAATTAACACAAAGATGTATTCTGAACATTTAAAAGCTAACTATAAAAATGAAATGTCTCTTGGTATTAATGTTTGTTTTAACTGTGCTGGCAGAAACTTTCAATCTGTATTTAACAGTGATTAGGTCCTCATCGTACAAAATAATATAATAATTAAAAAATGTAATAAAAAACTACTAATTTCTCCATCATCAGTGCATTAATTTGCATTAACATTTTTTCTAATAAGGTCCCAATAATGGATATACAATTATATATATGTATAAAAAACACTTATTTCTGAGGACTTTTCTTTATTATAAAATGTTACCATAACACTTCCAAATAAGAAGAAATTAAACAAAACTAGATTTAATGTTGTCTTAAAAGAAAATGCTTTTGGGGGGAAATTTATATTAATTAAATTCTTCATAGCATTAGGCAAACACACTCAGCTAATTTGTCGTCCACACGACCTTACGACCAGACAGTTGGCAGACATTGTTGTACCTAATTGAGCTAGGGTGCAAAAACTTCCCAGTGCAATCAGTCTGGAAGTTATCAGCAGTGGAACTGACAGGAAGTGAGAGGAAGAAGACGGTGCAAAGATTGGGGGAGGTGGCAGAGAGAGCCTCATGTTGGACATGGAGCAAAAGAGAGGAGGCAAGTTGGAAGCCAGGAGGGATGAGTAGTGGCTGGCCACCTTTACTGACCCGCCAGCTAGGAGACGTTATGGTTAAGGGTCGAAACACCACATGACCATCTGATGACACAACCTCCTGGCTAAAGGCTGCAGTCATTAAGCAATGACTGAAAGTAGAAGCATCCCAGGATGTACTTAACCCCAGGAGAGTATTAATAAATGTGACAAAGAATGTAACTGTCACCTCAATTAGGAATAGATAAGCTGATATTTAGACTAGGAAGTACTGAATAATTACTAGAAACTGTTCAAAGTCACACTGAAATATGATGGACTCAAACAACAATTAGTAGAGGGGTTGTTATTTATGTTGAAATTTTATATATATATAAAATTTATATTTCTATTGTATGTATTCTTATTAGATTTAAAATGTTTTTAACAGAATAGATGACTCCTAAAATCAATAGTTACAAGATTAGAAAATATATTTACATTAAATACATACATTACATTAAACTTAACCTAAAGACGTAAAAGTCTTGCTGCTGACAGTTTGGCAGGATAACTTCCTGTATCATGAAATCAAATTCAGTGCAATGAGAAATTATGTCAGAGCAGATGATCTGGAGTCTCAGTGGATCTTGAGATCACCTATTTGATGGATATGTCACAACAACAAGGTATTACCTGACTGAGTCAACTCTCCCAGACAATATTAGCGAAGCTCTCTGAGGTGTGACT